>NW_027272453.1:200000-213162 GCF_040938485.1 Diadema antillarum
ACAAATAAAGCCCATGAGTTCGACACTACATACTAAACAGCCCACGAGTTCGACAGATACAACACGGGGCGTAATGTGTCGGTCTGGTAAGCCTTGTTGGCTTACAGAAGCTGGAATTCCCTGTCGTCGGAAATTGTTTCAGCGCCACCTGTGGGATCATTACGTATCCAACTAACAGTTGATTGCAGTGGCTAGTCATTTTCTTAAAATTTCAAATTGAAATTGAAATTCAAACTTTATTTCACTTTTTTTTTTTGCTATGTGCTTGTAGATATCTGTAAATAACACAGTCTGCAAGACTTTTCAGCCTATTGAAGGAGACAGACTTAACCAGAAGAAGAAGAAAAAGAAGAGATACTGAACGAGGCGGAGGAATTGGAGCCTACATTTTTTTTTTCAAAATTAATCACATTTTGTTGGATTTTGAAGTCATGTTCACTGAAAGCCTTCTGGTAGAAATAAATGTTGATCCACAAAAATATTACTTGACATTATTTATCAAAAATCTAACACAAAAATCGACAGTTTTTCGTCTTCAAAGCACATTGGAAAACTGACATGTAGATGAGAAGAACTTTGTTTTGATTGGTGTTTCAATCTAAACTTATTAGAAAATATTGGTACTGAGATGCCTAATTATTTAGATTCCATGGAATGTCTTGGTTTGCACCGTGTTATCACAATGCAGACAAGAGTGGCAAGAAGCACGTCTTCACTTATAAATCATATCTAGATAAATATACGCAGATTTGATATTTCCTGTGGTGTTATTGTAACTGATGCGACTGATCACCATGCAACATTTATTGGATTTAAAGACACATCGTTGAGTATCAAGGAAAAGACACCTCTGAAAATGAGGCGCTCATTTAAGAACTACGACGTTGAAATATGTGTGCTGATGTTGCGAAAATATTTTGAAAGAGAGTGATGTTGATAGCAGTGGCGTACCGTGGGTCAAGACATGGGGAGGGGCACCTCGTGGAAAATTAATTTTGAGGGTGTGTATGCTAGTGAGTGCGAGCGTGTGTATGTGTTTGTGCGCGTGTGTGCGTGCGCTGTCAGTCTGCAAACTTAATGGGGATTACAATACATAACGGAATGTGATACATTCCACAGCGCAGTCATTGAGCAACATTGTAAGTTTTCCTTACATGGATTATGGAATGACGGTGTGAAAAAACAAATTACTGGCAGCAGCATCAGGGGAAGTGCATAAAAATCAAATGCGAGCGAGCGGAGCGAGCGTGAGAGCTTGAAAATTTTGACATTTTATAGTCCCCAAACTGCCGTTTGTAGCTATATATATTTTTTTTTTTTTCGCTTTGGAAATTAAGGGGGCGCAAAGGGCACAACTGCTGGCAATTACTGGCAGGAACATCAGGAGAATTGCATAACAATTAAATGCGAGCGAGCGGAGCGAGCGAGCTTGAAAATTTTGACATTGTAGAGTTCAAAAACTGTCGTTTGAAGCATGATATTTTTTCGCTTTGGAAATTAAGGGGGGGCGCACCGGGCGCAACTGCTGGCAATTACTGACAGCAACATCAGGAGATTGGCCTAGCGGTTAAATGCGAGCGACCGAAGCCAGCGGGCTTGAAAATTTTGACATATTTCAGTTCAAAAACTGCCATTTGTAGCTATATTTTTCGCTTTGGTAATTAGGGGGGAGGCCACAGGGCGCAACTTTTGGAAATTACTGGCAGCAACATCAGGAGAATGACATAACGATTAAAGGCGAGCGAGTGAACTGAGCGAGCTTGAAATTTTTGACATTTCTACAGTCTGAAAACTGCCGTTTGTAGCTATACCTTTAAACTTTGGAAATTAAGGGGGTGGGGGCGCACCGGGCGCAACTGTTGGCAATTACTGGCAGCAACATCAGGAGAATGGCATAGTGATTAAATGCGAGCGAGCTTGAAAATTTGAACAATTTACAGTCCAAAGATTGCCGTTTATATAGCTATATTATTTCGCTTTGGAAATTAAGAGGGGGTGGGTGCGCCCAGTGTCCCCCCCCCCCCCCCCCCCCCCTGGATCTGCCACTGGTAGTCAAGGATGTCGGTTTATGTTCATGATTGGGAGAGGTATGACTATCGAGGGGGCGTCGAAGTGACCAAGCAGCTGCAGGATGTCCAAAATCTGCACTTTAGAGCATCCCCTAATTGTTTGTGTTTGCGTGTGTTTACTGTGTGTGTTTTATATACATGGGAAAGTAATCTATTACTAGGAAACAGCCTAGGTCAAGTCTTATTATTGCATTATGTATATTAATATCTGCAAGGCATTTTAATAAAGACTAGTATGCAAAGCAACGCTGCAAAATCAATTATCTAGCTTTGACACACTGCGCACATCCTGCTTATATTCAGAATACCAACCAGGAATGGCGCTGAATCACTATCTTTTGTTGGCTCCGGGCTTTTTGAACAATGTTTCACACTATACACCTCTTTGATTATGGTTAAAATAACTCTTAGAAAAATATCTTATTTCTTGATCACCCTTTCATGTCGAATTCAAAAGCAGTTTACTAACCCCTGAATTACCAATTTGGTAAGGTTTGTTGTTGTTGTTTTTTGTGTGTTTGTGTTTTTAAATAGTGGATTGGGGGCACGTGCCCCCCCCCCCCCTCCCGTAGTTACGCCACTGGTTAACAGCGTATACTGAAATGATTTTATGAAGCTTTTAACCAAGCATGTGATAAACATGTGCTTTTTCAAGCAATTACAGAGAAAAAAAAGAAAAGATTATTTGAGCGCATTAGACACTAAAAACCACATGATTATGATAATCTTTTATTACGATTATTAAAAGATTCTGCTCATTATCTTGCTAAACCTTTATCACATATTTTTAATCTCTTCTTAGGATACGGAGGACTTAGGATTGCAAAAGTAACTTCAATTTATAAAAAGGAAAAAAAAAAAGATTATCCTGGGAATGCTCGTCCATTACCATTCTTGCCAGTATTAGGCAAAGCATTTGAAAAATTGTAAATAATACACTGATTTTTTTTAATAAAGTAATATCTTCCATAAACATCAATATGGATTTCGTAAGGCAATATAGTACAAAAGCTATCATGAAAACTAACATTAAAATTATCAGTGAAATTGACAGGGGAAAACAACAGTTGATATATGTCTTTATTTCAAACAAGAGACCCAGGGGTCTTGCGCTCACCCGAGTATCGCAAGTTCCCCTTTCACCCAGTCACTAATCTAAATTACACACAGTTTTACCAAAATTTGACCGGGCATTCTCAAGTAGAAGCATGAAATGTACAATTAGGGCCCAAATTTGGACCCCCCCCCCCCCCCCTCATATTATGAATTTAAGCTCTATCACTTTTGGTTCTTAGAGAAGAAGATTTTCTTAAAGATTCCTTTATTTGGGGGGATTTGGGCCCCCTGGGGCCCCCTGGGGCCCCCTGGGTGGGGCATGGTGACCATGTTAACAAATTGAGATCCTAACCCCCTAGGGATGCTACCTGCCAAGTTTGATGGAAATTCATCATGACGTTTTCAAGTAAAAGATGAAAATGTATAATTTAGACCCCAATTTGAACCTCCCCACCCCCTCTCCCCTGCCCCCTAAGGGGGGGGGGGGGGGAGGGGGCACCCCTGGATCTGCCATGAACAACTTGAAACTGCAGTCATTAATGTACTAACTCATAGTATGATCTTAGCTGTATCACTTCTGATTCTAGAGAAGATCTTTAAAAGTTCCTTAATTTTTGGAGGTTTGGGGCCCCTTATACGTGGGGCCCTCTAGGTGGGGCATGGTGCCCGTTTGAACAAATTGAGATTCTATACCCATTTGGTGAAAATAGGTCATGGGGTTTCGAAGAAGAAGATGGAAATGTGCAATTTATGACCGTGCACATAAAAACGAACATAAAGTCGCATACACTGATATTGCGTGAGGACTGAAAATAAGTGAAATGGGTCAACCTAGCCGAACTTGACTTTTTCATATTTTCTGAAAGAGCAGGTCTTCTTTTACATTATGCTGAAATTTGGTATCATAAAACGGGAAGGAAAGTGTGTTGTTTTTTTTTTGAAGCAGTTTATCTCAAACATTTTTGGTAGAATAGTGTGATTAGGTGTGTCTTTAGAATCCCTTTTTCATTTCTGAAAAAACTTCTCCACACTCTTCACTTTGAACTCTAATAACTTTTGAAAGGATAGTGCTACTGCTTTGAAAGTTGGCATTAATTATGGACAGAATGTGTTAATGAGGCATGCCTAATTTCAGTTTAATCTAATAATCCCTTCATTGTTGTTACTCTGGTGGTTTACTTCCTGTTTTTTTGTCCCATTTATCGAACAGCCAGCACAGTTTGGTAAAGGTTCAGCGCTTGAGTAGACACTGTACTTCAGAGCCTTTTTTCTCAGTTCACACTTTTCCTGAGTTTGTGCTTTCTTTCCAATATTTAGATAAGTTAGAAGAGTCCATTTGATTTGAGTTATACATCATTTTAAAGCTTAATGTCTGCTCTTTCAGAATATGGTCTTAACTAAAAATTCATGTCTGGCGAATTTTTGTTTGTTTTGAGGTGCAGGGTCACATTTAGGCCCCATTAGGACCCCTCCCCTGGGTCCCAAGGGGCACCTCTGATCCGCCATGAACAAACTTGAAATTGCAGTCATCGATGTACTAACCCATAGTACTAAAACTTAGCTCTATCACTTCTTGTTCTTAGAGAAGAAGAATCTTAAAGATACCTTGACTGGGGGGGGGGGGGTGGACCCCCTTGAGGCACCCGGGTGGGGCATGGTGCCCGTTTTAACAAATTGAGATTCTAACCCCTAGGGTTGTACCTGCCAAGTTTGGTGAAAAATCCATCGTGAGGTTTCCAAGAAGAGATGAAAATGTTTAATCTAGACCCCATTTGGATCTCCCAAACCATTCCCCCCCCCCCACCTCAAGGGGGGGGGGGGGGGGGGGGCATCCCTGGATCTGCAATGAACAAACCTGGAACTACAGTCATTAAAGGACAAGTTCACCTTCATAAACATAAGGATTGAGAGAATGCAGCAATATTAGTAGAACACATCAGTGAAAGTTTGAGGAAAATTGGACCAATCAATGCAAAAAGTTATGAATTTTTAAAATTTTTGTGTTGGAACCGCTGGATGAGGAGACTACTACAGCTTGTGGTTTCATATGCGTACAACAGTATAAAGAAAATGTAAAGAAAATTCAACATACATGTATTTCCACTTTTTTCGCATAATAAAAGAACACTTGACTTGCCTCTTTCTAAAGGCAGGGGGAATAATATTACCCATAACATAATGTCGGTAACGAGTCAAGGGAATGTGTACTTTTTTCAAAAGATGAAATTTTGTGAAATTCTCTTTATATTTTCCTTATATTGTTGTACGCATGTGACATCTAAGTTATTCATACACTGCAGTAGTCTTCTCATCCAGCGGTTACTGCACAAAAACTTCAAAAATTCATTACTTTTGAACGGATTGTCCGATTTTCCTCAAACTTTTCAATGATGTGTTTCTACTAATATTGCCACATTTCTCTCAATCCTTATGTTTATGAAGGTGAACTTGTCCTTTCATGTACTAACTCAGTATTAACTTAGCTCTATCATTTCTGGTTCTAGAGAAGAAGATTTTTAGAGATTCCTGTTTTGTTTTTGTTTTTGTTTTTTTGTTTTTTTGTTGTTTTTTTTTCTTTGGGGGGGGGGGTGGGCCCCCTGGAGCCCCTGGGTGGGAGATCATGGCGCCCATTTTACCACATTGAGATCCTAACCCTTAGAGATGCTATCTGTCAAGTTTGATGAAAATTGTTCTTGGGGTTTTCTAGAAGAAGATGAAATTTAAAAAGTTTACGCACGGCGCATGACGGAGGACGGACGACGGACGCCGGATGAAGAACGATCCCAATAGCTCACTTGAGCCTTCAGCTCAGGTGAGCTAAATAGGAAGCTTTTGTTACTATAAATCATGATATATTATTATGTAATTTGGCCCATTATGGTATTCGTGGAGCAGGTCTGGAGAGGTTTTGGGGCTATCTCTCTAATCGCTCAGAAGTTCTATGCATTAAGGCATTTGTGTCGAGTATCAAGAAACTAAAGTGTGGTGTTCAGCAAGGCTCTGTTCTTGGACCATCACTGTTTTGGGTGTACAATAATGATTTGCCGAATTTTACTATGTTTTTTTTTTCAGTTTCGATTATATGATGATGATACAAATATTTTTTCATTACTTTTAATGGAAATAACAAAGAAATCAACATAAATGAAGTAAACATTCATTTGCAAAATGTATTAGATTGGTGTCTCATAATAAACTTACAGTGAATTTTCAGAAAACCAATGGTAATTACAAGTAAAGGCAGGGATGCTCGGATAAATGGCGCATTCAAGATTGCAGATACAAGTATTATGGAAGTAAAGGAAGCATCTTATTTTGGGGTCAAAATCGATAAAGGGTCCTCCCACAAGACCGACACCCACGAGTCATCCAGCCCACGAGTTTAAAATTAAAACAGGTCCATGAGTTATACAGATCACGAGTCATGCAGCCCATGAGTTCGACACTACAGGTGAAAACAGCCAAGGAGTTCGACAGATAGAACACGGGGTTTAATGTGTCGGTCTCGTGTGCCTTGTTAGCTTAGTATCGAACTCGTGTATGACTCGTGAGCTGTATAACTCATGGGCTGTATGACTCGTGAGCTGTGCGACTCGTGGGCTGTATGACTCGTGGGTATCGGTCTCGTGACGTCCACCCATTGATAAACACCTGACGTGAAAAAGTCATATTAACTTAATAAATAAAATGCATTCGTAAAAATAAAAGCAAAGTTGGCCTCCTGTTCAAATTACGACAGTTTGTTTGTCGGGATGCTTTATTATTATTGTACAAGACATTCATTCAACCCAACATAACGTATGGGTTAGAGTATGGGGAAATACTTACTCGTCACATTTTGAACTGTATTTTGTTAATTTAAAAAATGGCCAGCGTTAGTCCAATGACAAGTAACTCAAAATTATTGTGAGATAAAGACCTTCTTTCAAATGCATATAAATCTTATATATAAGTATATTATATAAGTAATGTACTTATGTACGACTTAATTAAAGGAATTTACCTCATGATATTCTGGAATATTGTGAGATTATGCAACACAACAGCAAAAGGAAAAGACCAGGGGCTTACTCAAATCCAAAATGCAAAACAACTTTTGGACAATTTGCATTTTTGTTTAAGGTTCAAAGTTGTTGAATTCATTGCCCAAACATTTAAAGTTCAGTAAACATGGAAATTCATTTTGAAAACAGCTTATAGATTACATGTTTGAAACATGAATTGCACAGTGTCATAAGGACTAAATCTCTCAGTTTTTGTTCTCCCTGTACACGTCTAAAGTTGACCATTGTTGGCAGTCAGTATAGATACATGTACAGTATGTGCTACAGACGATGGGTTCCAGGGATCACTTGTGCTATCTTTGATCCTTTATATAGCTACATCCTGTAATGCTTATTGTGTTATTCTTATTATCTTTTCTTTCTTTTCTTTTTCTTCTTTTTTCTGTAATTTATATTTGTTTTATAAACGTAATAATGTTCTTGTCAATGAAAACCAGTTAAGTTTCTAATGTTTACGCATGAGTATTAATTTGTCTAGCTTGACTTATGTGAAAGTGTAGTTTGATCTTTTGTATCCATTCATGTATTCGTGCATTCGTGTATTTATATATTCATTTACTCATTCACATGTAGTCGAAAAATGAAATAAACTTTGAATTGAATTGAATTGAATTGAATTGAATTGAATTGAATTGTTGTTGTTGTTGATAAACTTCAAACTTCAAACTTCATTCAACATTTGTTTGCATGCAGCCGAACTTGATCTTGGTAATCAGTGGACAAGATGGGGCATCTAACAGACCGACGGGCATCGTCTTTACGAGGTATACATACCGTCCGTGGTTACCAAGGCAGTGAAGAAACTATTCTCATTCATCATGATAATGATGATAAAACATGTAGCCGAGGCGACTGTCATCTCTGAACCATGAAATTTGATGATTAGCTTGTAATGTAAGTACATGTTTGTCATGTCAGTAATTTTGCACCAGCTGTAATTATCTAAAATAAGCACTAAACTCAAAATATATCCCCCCCAAAAAAAAAAAATAAAAAAAATTATATATATATATATATATATCTGTGACTTCTGAACCAGGAACCTAGGAGGAAATCTGAATACAGGGGCAATAACTGTGTCTTCCAGGCTACCTTTCAAGTGGAATTCTGTGGATATCAAATACACGAATGACTGAGATCTACATGCTTCAGAATTTTATGATGAAATTGGTTCTCACCTGTTGTAAACAACAAAGGCAGCTGCTGTTTTTGAGGCAGGGACTGTTAATACTTCAGTTTCCATTCCGTCTGTATCAATTGACATCTGAGTAAGCTTCTCGTCGTACATCACGTAAAGCCTCCTTGGTGTCTCCGTTACAGCGATCATTGTTATGTCTTCTAGAGATGAGAAAAGAATAACCAAAAATATAACGATGAATGTGACCCTCCATCACAAATCCAAGAAAAAGTTCCACACACTAATTTTGTGTCAGGACTCAGGATAGGAGAGATGAGTCAACAAAGTCAATCCTGAATTTTTCATATTTTGTGAAAGAGGAAGACTTCATCTACATCATGGTAAAGTTTGGGATCATAGAAATGAATGAATGGGATTTTTTCAGCAGTTTTTCTAGAATACTTTTTTTTTTGGTCTTTTTCTGGTAGAGTAGTAGTATGATTAGGTGTATTGTGGAATCCCCTTTTCATTTCTTAAAAACCCTTTACACACTCTTTAATTTTAATTCTAACAACTTTTTTACAGAGTAATGCTACTGCTGTGAAAGTTGGCATTCGTCACGGATAGAATGTGGTAATAGAGCATGATCAATTTTAGCTTAATCTGATAATCCCTTTATTGTCTTTCTTGAATTTCTTTTTATACTTAAATGAAATACAAAGCAAATTTGATAAACTAATTGAGCACAGTATAATTTGAATCTGAAAGTTTAAACAAATAAATAATTAATTCAAATATTCCATTTTTTCCCCTGACAACAATGCAAAATGAAAATAAATAAACTAGTTTGTGCATACATTTATGCAAACACAAGTTGCAATATATCTTTTGCTCAAAGACAAATTAGGCGATTCTTGAGATGCAGAAATTTAGGAGACCATCGTCATAAGCATACGCTTGACGAGGACATTGGCCTCGGAAATGATTGCCTAAACAATACAACATTGTAAGAATAAAACATATAAGCCACCACTCACTGAGTGGCGATAAGGAGAAAGGAAAGGAGAAATGAAAGGAACGTGCAGCGGTGCATTGTACATTGTAAATATACAATATGTGAGGTGTTTGCGTGGAAATGAGTTGTGAATATGTGTTAACATCCATGTTCGTGTATATACGTTCAGTTCGGAGCCCTTACTCTCTAAAAAAAAAAAAATCGAGTGAAAATATTCACTCTTAAAGGAGTGAATATAAAAAGAGAGTGAATTTCGAGTGAAATAGGAGTGAATTTTTGGTTTTGGAGTACGTGACCTCAGGGATCACTCCAAAATCTTCGAGTGATCCCTGAGGTCACTCCAAAAGAGTGAAAATGAACATTTTTCACTCAAATTTCACTCCAATTTCACTTTAAATTCACTCTTTTTTGTATTCACTCCTTCAAGAGTGAATATTTTCACTCGATTTTTTAGTGAGGAAAAAATAAAACAGATAAATAGCAACTGCTCTAATATTCAGATACATATTGAGTTACCATCATATCTTTAAGCTGTCTTTTAAATAAATGAATAGATCTATATTGTTTAAGGTTATCGGGTTTCACATCCTAGACCCTATACTTTAGAACCTTTTTCTCAGTGAACACTTTCCCACAGTATGTGTTTTCTTATCAACATTTAGGTGGGTTAGGAGACATTAATTTATATCTTGTACTAATCAACTTATGAAATGCATCGGAGAGGATCTTTCTAGAGAAATCCCTGATGAACATCACAAGAATTTGTTCCTTTTGAGATTCAGCGTTACCAGAAACCAACAACGAACAAACAAACAAGTTGCTGTCTGCATTGGAATAACCAGGGCATCACCAGCTTTTTTTCAAGGGGGGGGGGGGGTGGGGTGGGGATGCGCTCTACTTATTTCTGATTCCACTTCCGGGTTTCATCTGCTAATTAAAAAAAAGCAACCTTTTGATTCCACTTCTGGGTATTCTCAGCTGACAAGCAAAATGTTAAAGATCTGTGGATTCTAAGTACAACCCGTTTGATTCTTGACCGGAGAATGAATGGGTAGCCTCCGAGACTGAGTATGGAGCTTTTAGTTCATGGGCCAAGAGCCGAAAAATGGGTTGTTGGTACCACCCGAGGTGGCAAAACCTTTTTGGTGTCATTTTGTTTGTCGGACATAGATACGCTTATCAAGCTATGATAGCATTTCCAAATGAGTAGCTTAGTCATAATAAATGAATTTTTAACCAATTTGGTCTCGTTTTTATATCCCTATACTTCTGTGTCGAAACTAACCGCTATACAAAACGAGCACTGCCTTCTGTATGTCCACAGGTGGTCTGTTGTAAACGCGGTCCGCTTAGTCTTTATTCAAGGCAGCGAAGGGAATATCCAAAGGATTATGATGTCCACAACTGTCACGCGGTGCGCTTAGTCTCTATTTAGAACAATGTACCGTTATCATATCTAAAGTTCCTAATAAAAGGGATTATCTGTACTGTTTTTATACCACCCTCTCAACAAATGCATCAGTTTTAAACAAAAATCACTCTTGTCATTTACAACATTATTATTTATAATGTATTGTAGTGTACCGGTACATTGTTTTTGCATAATCTTTCATTGTTGGATGGAAATAAAGCGACATTGGCGTGGTACTAGCGTTTTCAACGTAGCGTTTTCACCGGAAAATGACAAATAATTGAAAAAGACGCTAAAATTCACGAGAAATTGCTTTGTTGTTGTTGTTGTTTTTAGATAAAGGGATATACACTGTATCATAAGCTTTGGATATTCCCTTCGCCGTCTTGAATATTAGACTAAGCGCTGTGGACATCATAACCCTTGGATATTCCCTTCGCTGCCTTGAATAAAGACTAAGCGCACCGCGTGTACAACAGAACACCTGTGAACATACAGAAGACAGTGCTCTTCTTTGTATAGCGGTTGGTCTCCATTCAGAAGTACAGGGATATAACAACGAAACCAAATTGGTTTAAAATTCATTTACTATGACTAAGCTACTCATTTGTATGCTATCATAGCTTAATAAGCATATCTATGCCCGACAAACAAAATGACACCAAAAAGGTATTGCCATCTCAGATGGTACCAATATCTGGCCTGGCCCATGGACTATTTCGCTACACAACGGGAAGACCAAGAGTACTCGGAAGCAATCAGCTGTGACAGCCCGCGCACTCGGACTCCTAACTATCCCAATATCTTAGCAATTTCGATTTCCTTTGTGGAGGGAGGCGTATCGACAAGATCTCTGATAGGCTGGCTGGCTAGCCGGCCGCGTAGCTGGCCAGTCCTGCCCAGCGTCTAGTCCCTATTCGGGACTCTTTTCTTTTGACTTGACTTACTTCTGACTTAATTGCGCAGGACGTGGCGAGTGTTCCCTTGCGCTCCTTCGGATTACCCTCCTCCGTATGTCTCTATCCCTGCCCAGTTCCTCAGCATCGTGTATTCTACTTCTGATCTGGTCATTCTAGTGCAATGGGGGGGGGGGGGGGCGTCCAGGCCGTCTTGGAGTATCAAAGTTGTTCCTGTATGCCCTCTGGGGCAATTAGTTCTCTGACATCCGAATAACATAGCCGAACCATTGCTGCTGTTTCTTTGTCACTTCATCATTGAAGGTATTAAGATTAGTGATTTAGAGTTGGCTTATGATGTCACTGTTCTTTATTTTGTCCATGGGCATACCCCAACAATAGTTCTCAGGCATGTCATTGCCCCCCCCCCCCCCCCAAAAAAAAAAATGCAATCTGTCCCTGTCTGCTTTCTGCAATGTCAACCTTTAGGCCTCATATGTTGTATAGGTCTTATAAGCGGCCTGTATATGCGTACCTTCAGAGATCTGGTGATGTCCTTGTTAGTCCATATACTTTCCTTAGTCTACTAAAGGAACTGGCGGCAAAAGTGGTGTGCCTCTTCACATCCTCTGTTACTGAGGGTATCACATACTACCAAGAAATACAAAGTTCTGCACTTTGTCTATACATTCGGCATTACATATGTAGGGTCCTAATTGTCATGTCATCATCTGAGGAAGTCATAACTTTACACTGGAGGTGTCTATCTTCATACCCCACTTCTACATGCTTCCTCTAGCTTAGTAGTTGATATTTGACGTTTTTCAAAGACCAGCTCGAGCAGGGTAGTGTCATCGGCATACCTGATGTTTGTTGATACACATACTACCCATCTTCAGACTTCCCAGCCCGGTGAAGCGATGGTTTTCTGATTTCTAGGAGGGGGACACCAATACCCCTTCCGGCCCATAAGTCCTTTCTGTTACCCAAGCCTCAAAGCCCAAGCATCCAGTTGGTACCACGGGGAGGTAGTGGTTGAGTTACATACAGAGAGGCGATTATAGACAGAATCTAAGCTTATGGGTGTTATCTGTACATACAGAGGAGAAACATAGAGGGAGTAGGAGGGTGAGTTTTAAAGCAGAGGGAATATAAGGGATAGCATGCAGTCATACATGTAGTAATGCATGCAGGGTGGAAGGGAAGGGATGGGGAATATGGAAAGGCGACTCAGTTGAAGTTGCGCATCTGCACATCTCACCAACTTTTCTTTTACTTCTTCGATATTTTCGCCCTTATACGCCGTTAGCGCGAAGCCTTTTAATCGCGGTATGCCACGCATGACGAGTCCACTAACTGCTGCCTCCCGAATATGCTCGCCAGTGCCATATACATGTTTATAAAATGGGTTCAAGAATGTAGCCAATAGGAAGCGCTGAAATGAGTCACATGTGCTTTGGTTACTCAGTCCCATTGCACTGCGTGTTAAATCCTATTGCCGATCGTCTGTGCGCGCGGCGGCTCCTTTGAATTG
>NW_027272454.1:685000-687500 GCF_040938485.1 Diadema antillarum
TACATTATAACACAATATTTGAAAGCGGCTGGAAGGAAGACTAATCATAGTTATGCATTTATACTTTCAAACAATAATTGGGCGGGCGCAAGGTCCAACATATGTAAATTTCAAAAAGTAACTTTAATTAGTATTTGCTTCAGCCGTCTTTGAAATTTAATTAGACCAAATTGATGGCTAGAACAGGACCATATATTGAAATGGTCCTGGAACAAAGACTCCGAGGAGTTATGTCCTAATAATCATATATGTTGCACCTAGGGTAGGGAATAACATTATCCAATATTTTCAGATCATGACCATTAGTAGTGTTATCTGCAGCACTTACTTGCTCTATGCGTGTTAAGTCTATGGAGGAATTCCCATGTGTTATTTCCACATAGAGTTTGTACACGCACTATATTATACCAACGGTGTATTTAGAAATAGTGTCTGGAGCTAAGACTACACGAAGTTAACCCCCTAAACTAATATATCCTCTAGAGCAGACACTGGCTATTAATCTCCTACGTTTTCAAATCATTACTTTTAGTAATCTCGTTTCTAGTCTTTAATTAATTTAACTAGACCAAATTTGAGGGTTAGACCAGGACCAGATTCCAAAAATGCTCCTGGAACAAATACTACTAGGAGTTATGTCCTGAAATTGATATATGTTGTACCAAGGGTGGGGAGTAACATTATCCAAAATGTTCACATCCTAACTGTTGGTAGTCTTCTTTTCAGCACGCACTTACTTTACCCGTGTTATACCTATGGCAATTTCCCCATTGAGTTTGTACATGCACTACAGTATACTATACCAAAGGCTTAGGCTTAGTTAGCTATAACCCGACGTACTGTACTGCTCCAGCCTAATCTACATTACGCATACTCACCGATTGCTGGATTGACCTGTCCCCAAAAGTGTTTCTGACTGACCATCAAGTAGGTCAAAGTCTGGATTAACTCTGCAGGAAGGCTGGGACATGTGCAAGAGTGAGCACATGTTGCAGCCAAAGATAAAAGTCCAAAATGTCAATAGACTTTGTACGTTAGGGTTAGGGATTAGGGGTTAGGGTAAGTGTAAGGGTTAGGGTTAGGCTAGGGTTAGGGTTAGGGTTAGGGTTAGGGTTAGGGTTTTAGGGTTAGGGTTAGGGTTAGGGTTAGGGTTTAGGGTTAGGGTTAGGGTTAGGGTTAGGGTTAGGGTTAGGGTTAGGGTTAGGGTTTAGGGTTAGGGTTAGGGTTAGGGTTAGGGTTAGGGTTAGGGTTAGGGTTAGGGTTAGGGTTAGGGTTAGGGTTAGGGTTAGGGTTAGGGTTAGGGTTAGGGTTAGGGTTAGGGTTAGGGTTAGGGTTAGGGTTAGGGTTAGGGTTAGGGTTAGGGTTAGGGTTAGGGTTAGGGTTAGGGTTAGGGTTAGGGTTAGGGTTAGGGTTAGGGTTAGGGTTTAGGGTTAGGGTTAGGGTTAGGGTTAGGGTTAGGGTTAGGGTTAGGGTTAGTAGTTTTTGCTCGGGTTAGGGTTAGGGTTAGGGTTAGGGTTAGGGTTAGGGTTAGGGTTAGGGTTAGGTTGGGTAGGGTTAGGGTTAGGGTTAGGGTTAGGGTTAGGGTTAGGGTTAGGGTTAGGGTTAGGGTTAGGGTTAGGGTTAGGGTTAGGGTTAGGGTTAGGGTTAGGGTTAGAGTTACGGGTATTCCGCAGTATATGAAGTTTATAGTTAAGAGTTGAAATTAATAGTGTAGATAGGTCTCATCGAGAGTAACATAATTCAAAAATTTTAGTTCTTAACTCCCAGTAGTTTTTGCTCCAGCCATTTTTAAATTGACCATTTGTTTTGTACATAAAAAAATTGAAAAGCGTCTGGATGAAAAACTAATTATAGTTAAGGATTCATACTTTGTTAAAATATTAAGTCTGGTAGAAGGTTCATCATATCGAAGTTTCAAAGTGTTAGTGTAATTAGTCTTTGCTCCAGGTGACTTTGAATTTTTTGATATATACAATATGTACAATATTTGAAAGGGCCTGTAAGGAAGACTAAACCTAGTCAAGCACTCATACTTGAGAAAAAACTGAAGTTCGGTATAAAGTCCAAAATATATAATTTTCAAAGTCTAACTTGAAGTAGTCTTTACTCCAGCCGTTTTTTAAGTTACCGTATGTTTGTACATAGAAATCCTTGAAGGGGTCTGGAAGGAGAACTAATTGTATTGAAGGACTGATAATTGACAAATATGTTGAGTCCGGTAGCAGGTCAAACATATCGGACTTTGAAATTGTGAGTCCAATTAGTCTTCTCTCCAGGCGTCTTTGAAAATTTTCCTTTGTACTATATATACAATATTTGAAAGCGCCTGGAGGGAAGACTAAACTAACTTAAGCACTCATACCTGAGAAAAAACTTAAGTTGGGAACAAATTCCAAAATATATAAGTTTCAAAGTCTAACTTAAAGTAGTCTTTGCTCCAGCCGTCTTTGAAATTTTCCCTATACGTTACTACAAAATATTTGAAAGCGGCTGGAAGGAA
>NW_027272454.1:697500-703054 GCF_040938485.1 Diadema antillarum
CGGTTATTCTGTCTTTACTCAGTTTTCTATTTTTCCAGATTTGATTCGGCCAGACATTCTTGAAGTCTGTAATATGAAGAATCTAGAATCTACAGGTTAAACGCTAAATTATAAACATTTAGCCCTAGAAATAGATCTGAAACTTAGATTTAGATCTGTGTTCTATTAAACAGTTATACATTACTACTAGTCTAGTACTACTACTAGACATTATAGGTTATAGACTTTATACACTTACCGTTAGTCATTATAGATAGGCAGGTTAGGCTTTACGTTGTTCTTAGATCTACTGTAACATTAGTACCTTCTAGGCCTAGATCCCCAATAAACAGTCTAGCTGTAACGCTAGATTTAGCCCCTACCTGGATATAGAGTCTAGCGTTAGATCTAGAGTCTAGACTAGAAAATCTAGAAACTAATTTTCATTGATCTACTAGTCTGTTATAATGACGCCCCAAAATAGACGTCTGGATGTTACATAGACCTAGACAATCGAGTAGACAGAGTTCGAGAGTTCTCGTACGTTTTTAATAGGCCTGCGTAGATAGTAACGGTTAGAACACTACTACCCTAACGTTAGTACTGTAGCGACAATAAGGCCTACAGTAGGAGTCGACACAAACGAGAACTAGGGTCTATTTTTTTATTTTCTAATAAAACTGTAAATAAACTTTTAGTCAGGCCTAGCTCCTAGTATTCTTTAGTTTAAATAGAGTTTAGGCCTTCAGCCAAAAGGGTCTAGGCTTACTCTTACTTTGGGCATAGAGTAGGAATACTAGGATAATGATGAGATCAGTAGGCCTATCGTATGCAGATTCCTACGTACCGCTCTACTACTCTCTAGACGTCTAGTGTATCGTTAGGCCTGAAAAGACTACGGTCTAGACGGTCTACAGTGTAGTTCCTGTAGTCTTGATGAACAATATAGCTTAACATCTAGAATCTAGTCTAATATTATTCTTAATCCAAATGCAATGCTTCACGAGATCGACAATAACCCAAGCAGCAGCCAGGCTTTTGATGTAGCAGTACTTCTTGTGCCGCTAAATAATACTGAAACATGAACACAGACTGACAACATTTGGGGAAAGCAAGTTATTTTCCTCATACAAATGAATGGATAAAATGAAATTAAATGTGAATCAATGATGATGACTTTATACAATACAAATATTTCAAAAAAAAAAATTGTACTCAATCTAAAATATTCATTGTTTTGACACTGCATCCGCTGAATAGTAAGAGGGTGGATGGTAAAATACGATAGATAACCCGCAGAAAATAGACCGAGATACGTAGTTCTGGTTGATAAACCACGTGTTTATCAGCCAGAACTGCGTATCTCTAGGAGATACGCAGTTCTGGCTGATAAGCACGTGGTTGACGACGAAAAGAGATACGTAGTTCTGCCTGATGAAACACGTGCTTATCAGGCAGAACTGCGTATCTCCTAGAGATACGCAGTTCTGCCTGAAAAACCCCCCGCATGGCCAAAAACTTACGCAGTTCTGGCTGATCAACCCGGGCACGTGACCAGAGATACGCAGTTCTGCCAGATTACGATCGCAAAAATTTGGCGACGATTAATCTGGCAGAACTGCGTAAGTTTTTTAAATTGGTAATTTTTGCTACTTAAAAAGGTCAAATTGTCATTTTTTTGCTGGAAATAAATTCTTTAGACCAATTATGACCGAGAAAAGAGGACAAATGCAACTCATCGTATCTCAGTTTAGAAAGGTGTAACATTGAATCTTTAAACCCGATTTCTGGCGTAATGTGTTAAAGGAGATACGCAGTTCTGCCAGATTACGGCCGGGTTAGGGTTAGGGTTAGGGTTAGGGTTAGGGTTAGGGTTAGGGTTAGGGTTAGGGTTAGGGTTAGGGTTAGGGTTAGGGTTAGGGTTAGGGTTAGGGTTAGGGTTAGGGTTAGGGTTAGGGTTAGGGTTAGGGTTAGGGTTAGGGTTAGGGTTAGGGTTAGGGTTAGGGTTAGGGTTAGGGTTAGGGTTAGGGTTAGGGTTAGGGTTAGGGTTAGGGTTAGGGTTAGGGTTAGGGTTAGGGTTAGGGTTAGGGTTAGGGTTAGGGTTAGGGTTAGGGTTAGGGTTAGGGTTAGGGTTAGGGTTAGGGTTAGGGTTAGGGTTAGGGTTAGGGTTAGGGTTAGGGTTAGGGTTAGGGTTAGGGTTAGGGTTAGGGTTAGGGTTAGGGTTAGGGTTAGGGTTAGGGTTAGGGTTAGGGTTAGGGTTAGGGTTAGGGTTAGGGTTAGGGTTAGGGTTAGGGTTAGGGTTAGGGTTAGGGTTAGGGTTAGGGTTAGGGTTAGGGTTAGGGTTAGGGTTAGGGTTAGGGTTAGGGTTAGGGTTAGGGTTAGGGTTAGGGTTAGGGTTAGGGTTAGGGTTAGGGTTAGGGTTAGGGTTAGGGTTAGGGTTAGGGTTAGGGTTAGGGTTAGGGTTAGGGTTAGGGTTAGGGTTAGGGTTAGGGTTAGGGTTAGGGTTAGGGTTAGGGTTAGGGTTAGGGTTAGGGTTAGGGTTAGGGTTAGGGTTAGGGTTAGGGTTAGGGTTAGGGTTAGGGTTAGGGTTAGGGTTAGGGTTAGGGTTAGGGTTAGGGTTAGGGTTAGGGTTAGGGTTAGGGTTAGGGTTAGGGTTAGGGTTAGGGTTAGGGTTAGGGTTAGGGTTAGGGTTAGGGTTAGGGTTAGGGTTAGGGTTAGGGTTAGGGTTAGGGTTAGGGTTAGGGTTAGGGTTAGGGTTAGGGTTAGGGTTAGGGTTAGGGTTAGGGTTAGGGTTAGGGTTAGGGTTAGGGTTAGGGTTAGGGTTAGGGTTAGGGTTAGGGTTAGGGTTAGGGTTAGGGTTAGGGTTAGGGTTAGGGTTAGGGTTAGGGTTAGGGTTAGGGTTAGGGTTAGGGTTAGGGTTAGGGTTAGGGTTAGGGTTAGGGTTAGGGTTAGGGTTAGGGTTAGGGTTAGGGTTAGGGTTAGGGTTAGGGTTAGGGTTAGGGTTAGGGTTAGGGTTAGGGTTAGGGTTAGGGTTAGGGTTAGGGTTAGGGTTAGGGTTAGGGTTAGGGTTAGGGTTAGGGTTAGGGTTAGGGTTAGGGTTAGGGTTAGGGTTAGGGTTAGGGTTAGGGTTAGGGTTAGGGTTAGGGTTAGGGTTAGGGTTAGGGTTAGGGTTAGGGTTAGGGTTAGGGTTAGGGTTAGGGTTAGGGTTAGGGTTAGGGTTAGGGTTAGGGTTAGGGTTAGGGTTAGGGTTAGGGTTAGGGTTAGGGTTAGGGTTAGGGTTAGGGTTAGGGTTAGGGTTAGGGTTAGGGTTAGGGTTAGGGTTAGGGTTAGGGTTAGGGTTAGGGTTAGGGTTAGGGTTAGGGTTAGGGTTAGGGTTAGGGTTAGGGTTAGGGTTAGGGTTAGGGTTAGGGTTAGGGTTAGGGTTAGGGTTAGGGTTAGGGTTAGGGTTAGGGTTAGGGTTAGGGTTAGGGTTAGGGTTAGGGTTAGGGTTAGGGTTAGGGTTAGGGTTAGGGTTAGGGTTAGGGTTAGGGTTAGGGTTAGGGTTAGGGTTAGGGTTAGGGTTAGGGTTAGGGTTAGGGTTAGGGTTAGGGTTAGGGTTAGGGTTAGGGTTAGGGTTAGGGTTAGGGTTAGGGTTAGGGTTAGGGTTAGGGTTAGGGTTAGGGTTAGGGTTAGGGTTAGGGTTAGGGTTAGGGTTAGGGTTAGGGTTAGGGTTAGGGTTAGGGTTAGGGTTAGGGTTAGGGTTAGGGTTAGGGTTAGGGTTAGGGTTAGGGTTAGGGTTAGGGTTAGGGTTAGGGTTAGGGTTAGGGTTAGGGTTAGGGTTAGGGTTAGGGTTAGGGTTAGGGTTAGGGTTAGGGTTAGGGTTAGGGTTAGGGTTAGGGTTAGGGTTAGGGTTAGGGTTAGGGTTAGGGTTAGGGTTAGGGTTAGGGTTAGGGTTAGGGTTAGGGTTAGGGTTAGGGTTAGGGTTAGGGTTAGGGTTAGGGTTACGGGTACGGGATCGGGTTCGGTAGGGACGGGGTACGGGAACGGTACGGGTTCGGGTACGGGATCGGGACGGGTACGGGAACGGGTAACGGGAACGGGAACGGGAACGGGTAACGGGAACGGGATCGGTAACGGGAACGGTACGGGAACGGGATCGTGTACGGGAACGGGAACGGGAACGGGAACGGGTACGGGAACGGGAACGGGGAACGGGTACGGGAACGGGAACGGGATCGGGAACGGGAACGGGAACGTGAACGGGAACGGGAACGGGAACGGGAACGGGAACGGGAACGGTAACGGGAACGTGAACGGGTACGGGAACGGGAACGGGAACGGGAACGGGGAACGGGAACGGGATCGGGAACGGGAACGGGAACGGTCGGGAACGGGATCGGTGAACGGGAACGGGAACGGGTACGGGAACGTGAACGGGAACGGGAACGGGAACGGGAACGGGAACGGGAACGGGAACGGGAACGGTACGGGAACGGGAACGGGAACGGGAACTGGTACGGGAACGGGAACGGGAACGGGAACGGGAACGGGAACGGGAACGGGAACGGGAACGGGAACGGGAACGGGTAACGGGAACGGGAACGGAACGGGAACGGGTACGGGAACGGGAACGGGAACGGGAACGGGAACGGGAACGGGTAACGGGAACGGGAACGGGAACTGGAACGGGAACGGAACGGGAACGGTAACGGGAACGGGAACGTGAACGGGAACGGAACGGGAACGGAACGTGAACGGTGAACTGGAACGGGAACGGGAACTGGAACGGGAACGTGAACGGGAACGGGAACGGGAACTGGTACGGGAACGGGAACGGTAACGGGAACGGGAACGGGAACGGGAACGTGGAACGGGAACGGGAACGGGAACGGGAACGGAACGTACGGAACGGGAACGGGAACGGGTACGGGAACGGGAACGGGAACGGGAACTGGAACGTGTGAACGGGAACGGGAACGTAACGGGAACGTTAACGTGAACGGGTAACTGAACGGGAACGGGAACGGGAACGGTACTGAACGGGAACGGGAACGTGAACTGGAACTGGAACGGTTACGGGAACGTGGAACGTGGAACTGTAACGTGAACTGGAACGGGAACGGAACTGAACGGGAACGTGAACGGGAACGGTAACGGTACGGGAACGGGAACGGGAACGGGAACGGGAACGTGGAACGGGAACGTGAACGGGAACGGGTACTGGAACGGGAACGGTAACGTGGAACTGTGAACGGGAACTTACGGTAACGGGAACGGGACTGTACGGGAACGTGGAACGTACGGGAGTCGGGAACTGGTAACGGTGAACTGGAACTGGAACGTGAACGGTAACGGTACGTACGGGAACGGGAACGTGAACGTTAACGGGAACGGGAACTGTAACGGGAACGGGTAACGGTAACGGGAACGGGAACGGGAACGTGAACTGGAACGGGAACGTGTATCGTGAACGGGAACGGGAACGGTAACTGGAACTGTAACGGGTTAACGGGAACGTGAACTGTGAACGGGAACGGTAACGGAACGTGTAGACGGGAACGGTAACGGGAACGGTACGGGAACGGGAACTGGGAAC